>NW_026961200.1:0-17006 GCF_963924245.1 Chroicocephalus ridibundus
AACTGGGAGTGCGGGGGGGGAAACTGGGAGGGAGGGACCCCAAACTGGGAGTGGGGGGGGGAACTGGGAGTGGGAAACCCCAAACTGGGAGCGGGGGGGGGGGGTGAACTGGGAACGGGACACCCTGAACTGGGGGGGGGGGGGGGAACTGGGAGCGGGGGGGGATGAACTGGGAGGGAGGGACCCCAAACTGGGACTGGGGGGGGCCGAACTGGAAGCGGGAGGGGGGGGGAACTGGGAGCGGGACACCCCAAACTGGGAGCGGGGGGGGCTGAACTGGGAGCGGGACACCCCAAACTGGGAGGGAGTGACCCCAAACTGGGAGCCGGGGGGGGGGAACTGGGAGGGGGCACTTCCCCCTGGGACTCAGAGCGAAAGGGGAAGGGGCCGGTGGGGCCACCGACGGCAGGGCCCACGTGTGGCCAGTGTGTCCTGCGTGTGGCTAGTGTGTCCCCATGCATGGCTAGTGTGTCCTGCGTGTGGCTAGTGTGTCCCCATGCGTGGCTAGTGTGTCCCATGCATGGCTAGTGTGTCCCCATGCGTGGCTAGTGTGTCCTGCGTGTGGCTAGTGTGTCCCCATGCATGGCCAGTGTGTCCTGCGTGTGGCTAGTGTGTCCCCATGCGTGGCTAGTGTGTCCCATGCATGGCTAGTGTGTCCCCATGCGTGGCTAGTGTGCCCCATGCGTGGCTAGTGTGTCCCATGCATGGCTAGTGTGCCCCATGCGTGGCTAGTGAGCCCCATGCGTGGCTAGTGTGCCCCATGCATGGCTAGTGTGTCCCCATGTGTGGCTAGTGTGCCCCATGCGTGGCTAGTGTGTCCCATGCATGGCTAGTGTGTCCCCATGCGTGGCTAGTGTGTCCCCATGCATGGCTAGTGTGCCCCATGCGTGGCTAGTGAGCCCCATGCGTGGCTAGTGTGCCCCATGCATGGCTAGTGTGTCCCCATGTGTGGCTATTGTGCCCCATGCATGGCTAGTGTGTCCCCATGCATGGCTAGTGTGCCCCATGCGTGGCTAGTGTGCCCCATGCATGGCTAGTGTGTCCCCATGCATGGCTAGTGTGCCCCATGCGTGGCTAGTGTGCCCCATGCATGGCTAGTGTGTCCCCATGCATGGCTAGTGAGCCCCACATGTGGCTAGTGTGCCCCATGTGTGGCTAGTGTGTCCCCATGCATGGCTAGTGTGCCCCATGCGTGGCTAGTGTGCCCCATGCATGGCTAGTGTGTCCCCATGCATGGCTAGTGAGCCCCACATGTGGCTAGTGTGCCCCATGTGTGGCTAGTGTGGCCCCATGCGTGGCTAGTGTGTCCCATGCGTGGCTAGTGTGTCCCCATGCGTGGCTAGTGTGTCCCCATGCATGGCTAGTGTGCCCCATGCATGGCTAGTGAGCCCCATGCGTGGCTAGTGTGCCCCATGCATGGCTAGTGTGTCCCCATGTGTGGCTATTGTGCCCCATGCATGGCTAGTGTGTCCCCATGCATGGCTAGTGTGCCCCATGTGTGGCTAGTGTGCCCCATGCATGGCTAGTGTGCCCCATGCATGGCTAGTGTGTCCCCATGCATGGCTAGTGAGCCCCACATGTGGCTAGTGTGCCCCATGTGTGGCTAGTGTGGCCCCATGCGTGGCTAGTGTGTCCCATGCGTGGCTAGTGTGTCCCCATGCGTGGCTAGTGTGCCCCATGCATGGCTAGTGTGTCCCCATGCATGGCTAGTGAGCCCCACATGTGGCTAGTGTGCCCCATGTGTGGCTAGTGTGGCCCCATGCATGGCTAGTGTGTCCCCATGCGTGGCTAGTGTGCCACATGCATGGCTAGTGTGTCCCCATGCGTGGCTAGTGTGCCCCATGCATGGCTAGTGTGTCCCCATGCGTGGCTAGTGTGTCCCCATGCATGGCTAGTGTGTCCCCATGAGTGGCTAGTGTGTCCCCATGCGTGGCTAGTGTGTCCCCATGCGTGGCTAGTGTGTCCCCATGAGTGGCTAGTGTGTCCCCATGCGTGGCTAGTGTGTCCCCATGCGTGGCTAGTGTGACCCCGTGTGTGGCTAGTGCGGCCGGTGGCCCCAGAGCGCCCAGTTTGAGCCGCCCGCTGGGGACACGGTGGCGGGGGGGGGGGAACATGACACACGGGTGGGGTGTGGGTGACATCATCGGGCGGGGGGGTGACATCACCGGGCGGGGGGTGACATCACCGGGCGGGGGCTGAGGTGACACCATGGGGCGGGGGGGGTGACATCAGGCCGCTGGCGTGTGCCGGCCCCACGTGACGCGACGTGACATTGCCGTGACGCGCGACGTGTGACATCATCGCCGTGACGTGCGACGTGTGACGTGCGATGTGTGACGTGTGACGTGTGACGTGTGACGTTGCCGTGCCCTGGGGGACACGCACCAGGGCACAGGGATGCGGCACAGGGACACGGGGACACACACGGGGACACACACGGGGACACGTATGGGGACACGGGGACACACATGGGGACACATACGGGGACACGGAGTCACACACGGGGACACGGCACGGGGACACGGGGACACACATGGGGACACGGGGACACGGGGGGACACACGGGGACACGGGGTCACACACGGGGACACACACGGGGACACGGCACAGGGACACGGTGTCACACGGAGGGACACGGGGCCACACACAAGGACACGCAACATGTTGCACAGGGGTGACAACGAGGGGACAGGGATGTGACGAGGGGACAAGGGTGGCACAAAGGGACAGGGGTGGCAACCAGGGGACAAGAGGGACAGTGGTGGCAACCAGGGGACAGGGTGGCAACAAGGGGACAGAGGTGGCAACACAAGGACAGGGGTGGCAATTAGGGGACAAGGGGGACAAGAGTGGCAACGAGGGGACAGAGGTGGCAATGAGGGGACAGGGGTGGCAACGAGGGGGGGTGGGACAAGGGGACAGAGGTGGCAACGAAGGGACAGGGGTGGCAACGAGGGGACAAGAGTGGCAACGAGGGGACAAGAGGGACAGAGGTGGCACCCAGGGGACAGGGGTGGCAACCAGGGGACAAGAGGGACAGGGGTGGCAACCAGGGGACAGGGGTGGCAACCAGGGGACAGGGGTTGGCAACCAGGGGACAAGAGTGGCAAGGAGGGGACAGGGGTTGGCAACGAGGGGACAGGGGTTGGCAACCAGGGGACAGGGGTGGCAAGGAGGGGACAGGGGTGGCAACCAGGGGACAAGAGTGGCAACCAGGGGACAAGAGGGACAGAGGTGGCAACCAGGGGACAGGGGTTGGCAACCAGGGGACAAGAGGGACAGAGGTGGCAACCAGGGGACAAGAGTGGCAAGGAGGGGACAGGGGTTGGCAACCAGGGGACAAGAGTGGCAACCAGGGGACAGGGGTTGGCAACCAGGGGACAGGGGTGGCAACCAGGGGACAAGAGGGACAGGGGTGGCAACGAGGGGACAGGGGTTGGCAACCAGGGGACAAGAGTGGCAAGGAGGGGACAGGGGTGGCAACCAGGGGACAGGGGTTGGCAATGAGGGGACAGGGGTTGGCAACCAGGGGACAAGAGTGGCAACGAGGGGACAGTGGTGGCAACCAGGGGACAGGGGTGGCAACCAGGGGACAGGGGTTGGCAACCAGGGGACAAGAGTGGCAACGAGGGGACAGTGGTGGCAACCAGGGGACAGGGGTTGGCAACCAGGGGACAGGGGTTGGCAACCAGGGGACAAGAGTGGCAACCAGGGGACAAGAGTGGCAACGAGGGGACAGGGTTGGCAACGAGGGTACAGTGGTGGCAACCAGGGGACAAGAGTGGCAACGAGGGGACAGTGGTGGCAAGGAGGGGACAGGGGTGGCAACCAGGGGACAGGGGCTGGCAACCAGGGGACGGCGGTGGCGCTGAGGGGACGGGGATGCCACACGGGGGGGGGCGGGGGGGGGGGGGTGGCGACAAGAGGACGGGGGGCGGGGGCGGGGGGAGGTGGCGACGAGGGGCCGAAGGTCGGGGGGGAGGGGACAGGCCAGGGTGGCCCCGGGGCCAGCGGGTCCCCTCGTCCCCAAGCCCCCGAGGCGGGTGTCGCCCTCCCGGGACCTTCCCCGAGGCGTCCCCCGGTGCGTGTCCCCGTGTCCCCCCCCCCCGCCGCCGCCATGGAGCCGCTGGGGACCGTCGCCGTGGCGCTGCTGCTGGTGCTGGTGGCCACGGGGCTGGTGGCCCGGTGGCAGAAGGGCCAGAGGGAGCGGGGCCACCCCCCGGGCCCCCCCGCGCTGCCGCTGCTCGGGAACCTGCTGCAGCTGCGGGCGGCCGACACCTGCCGGGTCTTCCGCGAGGTGGGGGGACAGCGGGGACAGCGGGGACACCGGGGACACCGGGGACATCGGGGACACCGGGGACATCGGGGGCAGGGGGGGGTCAGGGGGACATGGGGGAACATCGGGGACATGGGGACATGGGGGTGTCAGGGGGACATGGGGGACATCGGGGGCAGGGGGGGCAGGGGGGGGTCAGGGGGACATGGGGACATGGGGACATGGGGGGGAAGGGGGACATGGGGGACATGGGGGGACATGGGGACATGGCGGGGTCAGGGGGACATGGGGGACATCGGGGACATCAGGGGCAGGGGGGGCAGGGGGGGGTCAGGGGGACATGGGGACATGGGGGACATGGGGGGACGGGGGGGGAAGGGGGACATGGGGGGACATGGGGGACATGGGGGGACGGGGGGGGTCAGGGGGACATGGGGGGGTCAGGGGGACATCGGGGGACATCGGGGACATCGGGGGCATGGGGGGTCAGGGGGACATGGGGGGGACATGGGGGACATGGGGGGACATTAGGGACATCGGGGACATGGGGGGACATGGGGGACATCGGGGACATGGGGGGACATGGGGGACATGAGGGGACATGAGGACATGGGGGACATGGGGGGGACATGGGGGACATGGGGGCATGGAGGGCATGGGGGGTAAGAGGGACATGGGGGACATGGGGGACATGGGGATGGGGGGGTCAGGGGGACATGGGGGACATCGGGGACATGGGGACATGGGGAAGGGGGGAACATGGGGGGGTCACGGGGACATGGGGACATGGGGCACATGGGGGGGGCACGGGGGGCACAGGGGACATGGGGGACATGGGGGCATGGAGGGCATGGGGGGTAAGAGGGACATGGGGACATGGGGGACATGGGGGGGTCAGGGGGACATGGGGGACATGGGGGGACGTGGGGGGACATGGGGGGTAAGAGGGATATTGGGAACATGGTGGGGCATGGAGGGACACGGGGGGACATGGGGGGACATGGGGGGGTCAGGGGGACATGGGGACAGGGGGGAACATGGGGGGACATGGGGGGACATGAGGGACATTGGGGACATGGGGGGTCAGAGGGACATGGGGGGCACGGGGGGATACAGGGGGACATGGGGGTCGGGGGGGGCATGGGGACATGGGGGGGATATGGGGACATGGGGGGACATGGGGGGACATGGGGGGACGTGGGGGGCACACGGGAGGTCAGGAGGGGACATGGAGGGACATGGGGGACACGGGGGGATACGGGGGGACATGGGGGTCGGGGGGGGCCATGGGGGGACGTGGTGGGGATGTGGGGACATGGGGGACATGTGGGGACATGGAGGGACACAGGGGGACACGGGGGGACATGGGGGACATGGGGGGGATATGGGGACATGGGGGGACATGGGGACATGGGGGGGTCAGGGGGACATGGAGGGACATGGGGGGACACGGTGGGGACACGGGGGGACGGGGGGGGATATGGGGACATGGAGGGACATGGGGGACATGGGGGACATGGGGGGACAAGGAGGGACATGGGGGGCCATGGGGGACATGGGGGACATGGGGGGGATATGGGGACATGGGGGACTTGTGGGGACATGGGGGACATGGAGGGACACGGGGGGACATGGGGGGACATGGGGGACATGGGGGGGATATGGGGACATGGAGGGACATGGGGGGACATGGGGGGACATGGGGGGGATATGGGGACATGGGGGGACATGGGGGACATGGGGGGGATATGGGGACGTGGGGGGACACGGGGGGACATGGGGGACATGGGGGGACATGGAGGGACACGGGGGGACATGGAGGGACATGGAGGGACATGGTGGGGACATGGTGGGGACATGGGGGGACATGGTGGGGATGTGGGGACATGGGGACATGGGGGGACATGGAGGGACATGGAGGGACATGGAGGGACATGGGGGGGATATGGGGACACGGGGGGACATGGGGGGACATGGGGACATGGGGACATGGTGGGGACATGGGGACATGGTGGGGACATGGGGGACATGGTGGGGATGTGGGGACATGGGGGGACACGGAGGGACACGGGGGGACATGGAGGGACACGGGGGGACATGGAGGGACACGGTGGGACATGGGGGGACATGGGGGGGATGTGGGGACATGGGGACATGGGGGGACATGGAGGGACATGGGGGGACATGGGGGGGTCAGGGGGACATGGGGGACATGGGGGACATGGGGGAGATATGGGGACATGGGGGGACATGGGGACATGGGGGGGTCAGGGGGACATGGAGGGACATGGGGGGACACTGGGGGACATGGGGGACATGGAGGGACATGGGGGGACATGGGGGGACATGGGGGGACATGGTGGGGATGTGGGGACATGGGGACATGGGGGGACATGGAGGGACACGGGGGGACATGGAGGGACATGGAGGGACATGGAGGGACATGGGGGGGATATGGGGACGTGGGGGGACACGGAGGGACAGGGTGGGGACACGGGGACACGGGGGGGGTGGCGGGTGCCGAGCCCCTCGGGGCGCCATCAGCGGCGTGCGGTGCGGCGGCAGCTGAGCGAGACGTACGGGCCCGTCTTCTCCCTGCGCCTGGGCTCGACGCCGGCCGTGGTGGTCCTGGGCTACGAGCTGCTGCGGGAGGTGCTGGTGACGCGGGGCGAGGAGTTCGCCCGCCGCGGCCGCTTCCCCCTGGCCGAGAAGAGCAGCGGCGACCGGGGCATCTTCATGAGCAGCGGCGAGAGGTGGGCGCAGACGCGGCGCTTCGCCCTCTCCACCCTGCGGGATCTGGGGCTGGGCAGGAGGGGGCTGGAGGAGCAGATCCAGGAGGAGACGGAGCTGCTGCTGGAGGAGCTGCGGAGGACCAAGGGTGGGCGCCGGGGGGCGGGGGGGCAAGGGGCGGGATGGCCGTGGGGTCAGCGTGGGAGCGTGGTGGGATCATCATGGGAGCGTGGTGGGATCGTGGTGGGATCGTGGTGGGACCGTGGTGGGATCGTGGTGGGATCATCATGGGATTGTGGTGGGATCATGGTGGAACCGTGATGGGACCATGGTGGGATCATCATGGGATCGTGGTGGGATCACGGTGGGATCGTGGTGGGATCATGGTGGGATCGTGGTGGGATCATCGTGGGATCATGGTGGGATCATGGTGGAACGTGATGGGATCCCAATGGGATTGTGGTGGGATCATGGTGGGACTGTGGTGGGACCGTGGTGGGATCATCATGGGATCGTGGTGGGATCATGGTGGAACCTTGATGGGACCATGGTGGGATCATCATGGGATCATGGTGGGATCATGGTGGGACTGTGGTGGGATCACGGTGGGATCGTGGTGGGATCATCATGGGATCGTGGTGGGATCGTGGTGGGATCATGGTGGGACCGTGGTGGGATCGTGGTGGGATCATCGTGGGATCGTGGTGGGATCGTGGTGGAACGTGATGGGATCCCAATGGGATTGTGGTGGGATCATGGTGGGAGCATGGTGGGACCGTGGTGGGATCCCAATGGGATTGTGGTGGGATCACGGTGGGATCGTGGTGGGATCATCATGGGATCGTGGTGGGATCATGGTGGGATCACAATGGGATTGTGGTGGGATCATGGTGGGACCGTGGTGGGACCATGGTGGGATCATCATGGGATTGTGGTGGGATCATGGTGGGACTGTGGTGGGATCACAGTGGGATCGTGGTGGGATCATCATGGGATCGTGGTGGGATCGTGGTGGGATCGTGGTGGAACGTGATGGGATCCCAATGGGATTGTGGTGGGATCATGGTGGGATCGTGGTGGGACCATGGTGGGATCATGGTGGGATCGTGGTGGGATCATCATGGGATCGTGGTGGGATTGTGGTGGAACCGTGATGGGACCATGGTGGGATCATCATGGGATCGTGGTGGGATCATGGTGGAACCGTGGTGGGACCATGGTGGGATTGTGGTGGGATTGTGGAGGGACCACGGTGGGGCCATGGTGAGATCACAATGGGATTGTGGTGGGATCATGGTGGGACTGTGGTGGGATCATGGTGGGATCGTGGTGAGATCATCATGGGATCGTGGTGGGACCATGGTGGAACCGTGATGGGACCATGGTGGGATCCCAATGGGATTGTGGTGGGATCATGGTGGGACTGTGGTGGGATCACGGTGGGACCATGGTGGAACCGTGATGGGACCATGGTGGGATCCCAATGGGATTGTGGTGGGATCATGGTGGCATCATGGTGGGACTGTGGTGGGATCGTGGTGGGATTGTGGAGGGACCGCGGTGGGACCATGGTGGGATCACAATGGGATTGTGGTGGGATCATGGTGGAATGTGATGGGATCCCAATGGGATTGTGGTGGGACCGTGGTGGGATCGCGGTGGGATCATCATGGGATCGTGGTGGGATTGTGGTGGGATCGTGGTGGCATTGTGGTGGGACGGTGGTGGCATCACGGTGGGCTGATGGTGGGATGATGGTGGGCTGGTGGTGGCCTCACGGTGGGCTGATGGCCACGGGGGTGCCCCCGGCGCAGGGCAGCCCTTCAACCCGGCGCTGCTGCTGAGCGCGGCCGTGGGCAACGCCATCTGCCGCATCCTCCTGGGCCGGCGCTTCGCCTACGGGGACGCCGAGTACCGGCAGGTCCTGCAGCGCATGGCCCAGAACTTCCACCTGGAGAGCTCCAGCGCCGGCCAGGTCAGCGGGGACACGGCCCCTGCCACCTCCCCGGCACCGTGTCACCTCCCCGGCACCGTGTCACCTCCCCGGTGTCGATGCCACCTCCCCGGCACCGTGTCATCTCACCAGCTTCGTGCCACCTCCCCAGCACCCATGCCACCTCCCCGGCACCGTGTCATCTCACTGGCACCGTGTCACCTCCCCGGCGTCGATGCCACCTCCCCGGCACCGTGTCACCTCCCCGGCGTTGATGCCACCTCCCAGGCACCGTGTCATCTCACCAGCTTCGTGCCACCTCCCCAGCACCCATGCCACCTCCCCAGCACCGTGTCATCTCACTGGCACCGTGTCACCTCCCCGGCATCGATGCCACCTCCCCAGCACCGTGTCACCTCCCAGGCACCGTCTCATCTCACCAGCTTCGTGCCACCTCCTCGGCATTGATGCCACCTCCCTGGCACCATGTCATCTCCCCGGCATTGATGCCACCTCCCCAGCACTGTGTCATCTCACCAGCTTTGTGTCACCTCCCCGACATCGTGTCACCTCCCCGACATCGATGCCACCTCCCCAGCACCGTGTCATGTCCCCGGCACCCTGTCACCTCCCCGGCATCGATGCCACCTCCCCAGCACCGTGTCACCTCCCCGGCACTGTGTCACCTCCCCGGCACCGTGTCATCTCACTGGCACCATGTCACCTCCCCGGCACCGTCTCATCTCACCAGCTTCGTGCCACCACTCTGGCATCGATGCCACCTCCCCGGCCCCATGTCATGTCCCTGGCACCGTGTCACCTCCCTGGCATCGATGCCACCTCCCAGGCACCGTGACATCTCACCAGCTTCGTGTCACCTCCCCGGCATCGATGCCACCTCTCCAGCACGGATGCCACCTCACTGGCCCTGTGTCACCTCTCCGGCGCCATGCCACCCCTCTGTCACCGTGCCACCTCTCTGCCATCGATGCCACCTCACCCACACCGTGTCACCTCACTGTCACCGTGTCACCTCACTGACACCGTGCCACCTCACTGACACCGTGCCACCTCTCCACCATCGATGCCACCTCACCAACACCGTGTCACCTCACTGACGCCATGTCACCTCTTTGCCATCGATGCCACCTCACCATCACCGTGTCACCTCACCATCACCGTGCCACCTCTTTGCCATCGATGCCACCTCACTGACGCCATGTCACCTCTTTGCCATCGATGCCACCTCACTGTCACCGTGTCACCTCTCCACCATCGATGCCACCTCACTGTCACTGTGCCACCTCACCAACACCATGTCACCTCACCATCACCGTGCCACCTCTCCACCATCGATGCCACCTCACCAACACCGTGTCACCTCACTGACACCATGTCACCTCTCCACCATCGATGGCACCTCACTGTCACCGTGTCACCTCACCAACACCGTGTCACCTCTTTGCCATCGATGCCACCTCACTGTCACTGTGTCACCTCACCATCACCGTGTCACCTCACTGACACCATGTCACCTCACCATCACCGTGCCACCTCTCCGCCATCGATGCCACCTCACTGACACCATGTCACCTCTCCACCATTGATGCCACCTCACCAACACCGTGTCACCTCACTGACACCATGTCACCTCTCCACCATCGATGCCACCTCACTGTCACTGTGCCACCTCACCAACACCATGCCACCTCACCATCACCGTGCCACCTCTCCACCATCGATGCCACCTCACTGTCACTGTGCCACCTCACCAACACCGTGTCATCTCACCACCATCGATGCCACCTCACTGACACCATGTCACCTCTCCACCATCAATGCCACCTCACTGTCACCGTGTCACCTCACTGACACCATGTCACCTCTTTGCCATTGATGCCACCTCACTGTCACCGTGTCACCTCACCACCACCGTGCCACCTCTCCACCATCGATGGCACCTCACCGTCACCGTGTCACCTCACTGACACCATGTCACCTCACCGACACCGTGTCACCTCACCATCACCGTGCCACCTCTCCACCGTCGATGCCACCTCACTGTCACCGTGTCACCTCACTGACACCGTGTCACCTCTCCACCATTGATGCCACCTCACTGTCACCGTGTCACCTCACTGACACCATGTCACCTCTTTGCCATCGATGCCACCTCACTGTCACTGTGTCACCTCACCACCATTGATGCCACGTCACCATCACCGTGTCACCTCACTGACACCATGTCACCTCACCATCACCGTGCCACCTCTCCGCCATCGATGCCACCTCACTGACACCATGTCACCTCTCCACCATTGATGCCACCTCACCAACACCGTGTCACCTCACTGACACCATGTCACCTCTCCACCATCGATGCCACCTCACTGTCACTGTGCCACCTCACCAACACCGTGCCACCTCACCATCACCGTGCCACCTCTCTGCCATCGATGCCACCTCACTGTCACTGTGCCACCTCACCAACACCGTGTCACCTCACCAACACCGTGTCACCTCCCCATCACCGTGCCACCTCCCCACCATCGATGCCACCTCCCGGTCACCGTGTCCCCCCTCTCTCTGCCGGCAGCTCTACAACCTCCTGCCCGGGCTGATGGAGCTGCTGCCGGGTCCCCACCAGACCTTCTTCCGCAACAACGCCTTCATCCAGGACTTCCTGGCCAGGAAGGTGGCGGAGCACGAGGCCACCCTGCACTTGGTGGAGGAGCCCCGGGACTTCGTGGACGCCTTCCTGCGCAGGATGGAGCAGGTTCGGGGGGGGACACGACGGGGGACCCCAGCGTCATCCTGGGGGGACACGGGGTGCGAGGGGTCGGGACCCTCAGCATCATCTCAGGGGGACACAGGACACGAGGGGACCCTGAGCATCATCTCAGGGGGACACAAGGTGCCATCTCAGGGGGGGACACGAGGGGACCCCCGGAATCATCTCAGGGGGACACAAGGTGCCATCTCAGGGGGGGACACGGGGCGCAAGGGGACCCCAGCGTCATCTTGGGGGGGACACAAGGTGCCATCTCAGGGGGGGACACGAGGGGACCCCCAGCGTCATCTTGGGGGGACACAAGGTGCCATCTCAGGGGGACACGGGGCGTGAGGGGACCCTCGGCATCATCTTGGGGGGGACACAAGGTGCCATCTCAAGGGGACACGGGGTGTGAGGGGACCCTGAGCATCATCTCAGGGGGACACAAGGTGCCATCTCAGGGGGGGACACGGGGTGCGAGGGGACCCCCGGCATCATCTTGGGGGGGACACGGGACATGAGGGGACCCCAGCGTCATCTTGGGGGGGACACAAGGTGCCATTTCAGGGGGGGACACGAGGGGACCCCTGGCATCATCTTGGGGGGACACAAGGTGCCATCTCAGGGGGACACGGGGCGTGAGGGGACCCCAGTGTCATCTTGGGGGGACACGGGACATGAGGGGACCCCCAGCGTCATCTTGGGGGGACACAAGGTGCCATCTCAGGGGGGGACACGGGGCGTGAGGGGACCCTCGGCATCATCTTGGGGGGACACAAGGTGCCATCTCAGGGGGACACGGGGCACGAGGGGACCCCCAGCATCATCTTGGGGGGGACACGGCACACGAGGGGACACGGGACACGAGGGGACGGGGGACCCCCAGCGTCATCCTGGGAAGAGCCGGGCCCCCCGGCATCGTCTTGGGGGGACACGGGGTGCCGGGACCCCCAGGCTCATCTCGAGGGGACGTGGGGCACGAGGGGACGAGTGTGCGTGCGTCCCCCCCCCCCCCCCATCTCAGGTGACACCGGGCGCCACCCCGGGGTGACACGGTGACCCCGCCACAGCACCGCCTTTCGGTGGCCCTTGGAGAACTCGGGTGGCCCTTGGAGAACTCGGGTGGCCCCTGGAGAACTCGGGTGGCCCCCTCGGAGCCGGGGAGGGGACACGGGGGTGGGGTTGGGGGACGCCAAGGGGGCGCCACCCACGGTGTCCCCAAACCCGGCAGGAGAAGGGGACGGCGGGGACGGCCTTCGGGAGGGACAACCTTCATCCCACCCTCTTCGACCTCTTCATCGCCGGCACCGAGAGCACCAGCATCACCCTCCGTTACTGCCTCCTCCTGCTGCTGGAGCACCCCGAGGTGGCAGGTGGGACCAGCGCCGGGGTGGGGGTGGGGACACCCCCCCCACCCCCACCCCGCTGACCCCCCCCCCCCCGTCATCTCCCCCCAGGGAAGGTGGGGCAGGAGCTGGAGCGGGTGGTGGGGTGGGAGCGACCCCCGGCGCTGCGGGACAGGGGGGCCATGCCCTACACCGAGGCCTTCCTCCACGAGGCCCAACGGTACCTGGACCTCGTCCCCCTCGGCTTCATCCGGACGGTGACGCGCGACACCCCCCTGGGGGGCTACATCCTCCCCAAGGTTCGTTAGCGGCTCCTCGTTAATTACCGATCACCCTTGATGGGGAACCGCCTCCCCCTCCCCGAGGTTCGGCACCTTCGTTAGTCGATCGTTGGGTATTGACCATCCTCCACGATGAGTTGCCTCACCCTCCCCAACGATCACCACCCTCGTTAATCAATCGTTAATTATCCATCGCGGCGGGCAAGGAGTTGCTTCACCCTCCCCAAGGCTCGTTAGCGGCTCCTCGTTAATTACCCTTGATGAGGAACTGCCTCCCCAAGGTTCGGCACCTTCGTTAGTCAACCGTTGGGTATTGACCATCATCCACGATGAGTTGCCTCACCCCCCCCAACGACCATCACCCTCATTAATGGGTCATTAATTATTGATCAGAGTGGACTAGGAATTGCTTCACCCTCCCCAAGGCTCGTTAGCAGCTCCTCATTAATTACCCTTGGTTAGGAACCGCCTCCCCCTCCCCGAGGTTCGGCACCTTCGTTAGTCGATCGTTGAGTATTGACCATCGTGGTCTATGAGTTGCCTCACCCTCCCCAACGATCATCACCCTCGTTAATCAATCGTTAATTATCCATCATGGTGGGCAAGGAGTTGCTTCACCCTCCCCAAGGCTCGTTAGCGGCTCCTCGTTAATTACTGATCACGGCAGGGCGAGGAACTGCCTCCCCCCCGCGAGGTTCGGCACCTTCGTTAGTCAATTATTGATCGCACCGTGCACTTAATCATTGATTATTGATCGCACCGCGCGCTTAATCATCGATTATTAATCGCCCAACGAGCTTCACTGCCAATTATTGATCGCACCGCACACTTAATCATCGATTATTAATTGCACCACCCATTAGTCATTGATTATTGATCGCCCAATGAGCTTTATCATCAATTATTGATCACACCGCACACTTAATCATTATTAATCGCCCAACGAGCTTCATCGTCAATTATTGATCGCACTGTGTGCTTAATCATCGATTATTAATTGCACCACCCATTAGTCATTGATTACTGATCGCCCAACGAGCTTCATAGTCAATTATTGATCGCACCGCGCTCTTAATCATTGATTGTTAATCGCCCAACGAGCTTCACCGCCAATTATTGATCGCACCGCGCGCTTCATCATTGATTATTAATCGCCCAACGAGCTTCATCGCCGATTATTGATCGCACCGCGCGCTTCATCATTGATTATTAATCGCCCGACGAGCTTCATCGCCAATTATTGATCGCACCGCGCGCTTCATCATTGATTATTAATCGCCCAATGAGCTTCATTGCCAATTATTGATCGCACCGCGCGCTTCATCATTGATTATTAATCGCCCAACGAGCTTCATCGCCAATTATTGATCGCACCGCGCTCTTAATCATTGATTATTAATCGCCCAACGAGCTTCATCGCCAATTATTGATCGCACCGCGCTTAATCACTGATTATTAATCGCCCAACGAGCTTCACCGCCAATTATGATCGCACCGCGTGCTTAATCACTGATTATTAATCGCCCCAACGAGCTTCATTGCCAATGATTGATCGCACCGCGCGCTTCATCATTATTAATCGCCCAACGAGCTTCAACCGCCAATTATTGATCGCACCGCGCGCTTCATCATTGATTATTAATCGCCAACGAGCTTCTTCGCCAATTATTGATCGCACCGCGCTTAATCACTGATTATTAATCGCCCAACGAGCTTCACCGCCAATTATTAATCGCACCGCGTGCTTAATCACTGATTATTAATCGCCCGAGCGAGCTTCACCGCCAATTATTGATCGCACCGCGCGCTTCATCATTGATTATTAATCGCCCAACGAGCTTCATCGCCGATTATTGATCGCACCGCGCGCTTCATCATTGATTATTAATCGCCCGACGAGCTTCATCGCCAATTATTGATCGCACCGTGTGCTTAATCATTGATTATTAATCACCTGATGAGCTTCATCGCCAATTATTGATCGCACCGCGCTTAATCATTGACTCTTAATTGCGCAACTCCCATACGATCGCCCGTTAATCATTGATCGGCGCCGGCCCCGTCGGGTTGTTTTTTTTTTTCCCCCCATCAACCCCTGATGGTTAATCATTGATTACCCCTCGGGGGGGGGGGACGGGGGGGAGTCACCCCCAGCCTCCCCCCTCCTCTTTTTGACCCCCCCCCCCCCGCTCCCCCCCCAGGGCTGCACCATCTACCCCGTGCTGAGCTCGGCCCTCCGTGACCCCCGTTTCTTCAAAAACCCCGAAACCTTCGACCCCGGCCATTTTTTGGATGAAAAAGGGGGGTTCAAGAAAAGCGAAGCCTTTTTGCCCTTCTCCGCAGGTGGGTGGGGGGGCACGAGAACCAATCCCCCCCCTTAAAGTGTGGGGGGTGCCCCCCACAACCCCCCCCAAAACTCGCCCTTTCCTCTCCTCCCCCCCCGCAGGGAAGCGCATGTGCCTGGGGGAGAGCCTGGCGCGGACGCAGCTCTTCCTCTTCCTCACCGCCATCCTGCAGCGCTTCCAGCTCCGCCGCCCCCCCGGCGCCCCCCCCTTCCGACCTGCGCCCCAAGTCATCGGCATCATGAACATCCCCCGCCCCTTCGAGGTCTGCTTCTGCCCCCGCTGACACCCCCCATCCCCCCCCCCTCTGCCGGGCATTGGGGGCGTCCATCGTCTTCCCCCCCCACCCCCCCCCAAAAAACCCTTCGTCCCCCCCACAATCCACTTACAACCCCCCCCCCCCAAAAAAAATAACCCATTTATCTCCCCCAAACCCCACTTACCCCCCCCCCAAATCCATTTATCCCCCTCCAAACCCCAATTATCCCCCCCCCCCCCCCCCCAACCCATTTATCTCCCACCGGAACCCATTATTCCCCCCCCCAAAACCCATTTATTCCCCCCAAATCCCATTTATCCCCCCCCCCCCAACCCATTTATCTCCCTCTGGAACCCATTTATTCCCCCCCCAAAACCCATTTATCCCCCCCAAATCCCATTTATCCCCCCCCAAACCCACTTACATTCCCCCAAACCCATTTATCCCCCCCCCCAAAACCCCACTTATCCCCCCCAAACCCCATATCTCCCCCCTAAAAGCCACTCATCCCCCCCCAAACCCACTTATCGCCCCCAAAAACCCCCCTTATCCCCCCCAAACCCCACTTACCCCCCAAAATCCCCCCTTATCCCCCCCAAACCCCACTTATCCCCCCCAAAATCCCCCTTATCCCCCCAAAAACCCCCCTTATCCCCCCCAAACCCCACTTACCCCCCAAAATCCCCCCTTATCCCCCCAAAAACCCCACTTATTCCCCCAAAATCCCCACTTATCCCCCCCAAAACCCCACTTATTCCCCCAAAATCCCACTTATCCCCCCAAAACCCCCACTTATTCCCCCAAAAACCCTCCACCATATCTCCCCCTAAAAGCCACTTATCCCCCCCCCCAAATCCCCCTTAATCCCCCCAAAACCCCACTTATCCCCCCCCCCGAAATGTAAGAGTTTATCCCCAAATAAACAGCATTTTCCCTCCGTGTCCCTGTGGGAGCCCCCCACGGGGGGGGGACACGTTGGGGGGGGGGGGTCGCGGTGACCCCAGGAACCCGCGGAAGGGAGATGGGGGAGGGGGGGGAAGAAGGAGGTTGGTTTTATTTTGGGGGA